>NC_135649.1:76154566-76179566 GCF_053574225.1 Canis aureus | reverse complement strand
ATATGATCTGGTCATTCTAGTCCTAAGAAATTTCCCAAGAAGAAGGACAAACAGAGACTTGTGTATGAATGTTCAGAGCAGCTTTTTTTTTTTCTTGGAAAAGCCAAATAATGAAACATTCCTAATGTCCATCAGCACACGAATTGATAAAACAAAAAACAATGATATTTCCATATAATGGAATACTCCTAACAATAAAAGGGAATGAACTATTGATACACACTACAACATCAATGGATCTCAACATGCTGAGTGCAAGAAGCCAGAAAGAAATGAGTAAATACATTATGATTAAAGTTAATTAAAATTCCAGAAAATACTAATATATATTGACACAAAGCAGATCAGTGGCTGCCTGGGGGGACTGGAAAAAGTGAGAAGAGGGAGGAGGCAGGTATTACAAAGGAGCAGGACCGGGAAAGTCATCGCATTGAAATGTTACATTAGTGGTTATCCCTTTGGAGAGGGGTGAGTGGAAGGAAAAGACAATAAATAGGATTACACAGAGTGCCTCCAAGTTACTGGCAAGATTCTAGTCCTTAACAATGGCAGTGGTCATGTATTCTGCCATATTAATGTACAAATTAGAAAAAATAAGTTTTATACACCCTTCCATATGTGTGAGACACTTAAGAAAATGCATGTAAACACTAGAATAATACATACCTATTTATATATATCATATAAACAACTGTAACTAGAGCTATTTCGTATATCAGGGATTCATAGAGTTTTAGAGATGGATGAAATACTATGATTATGATCATCAACTGTGAAGCCTTCAGTTTATATTAAGAATAGAAGGGAGTTGCCTCAGGCCAGACAGCTAAGACTTAAGCCTTCTTACTTCCGCAGGAGTGCTCTTTTCATTACTTCCTTTTTTTCATCTCTTGAGCTAGCTCTCCTTCTGTGGCTTCAGTTAAACCCTCTGCCCCCTCACAAATAAAAACATGCCTACGTGCATAAACATCTATGTACCTAACTACCTACGTATATACATGGCAAGCTGTTAACATTTAACAGCCAGCTCTGTGAGAGGGACACAAGTTTGTAGCACACACTCAACCAATTTTTCTGATCTAATTTCTCCCATCATGTCTGATGTCAGACTACAAACATGATGTCACTGAATGCAGAATTTTGGAAGAGATGTGCAGTAGAACACCACTTATAGTTTTTTCACCATATAGATATCATAGATGAAAATAGCCTCAAGAGCACAGATTAGTAGTAAAATGTAGTAAAATAATTAGGAAAAGACGGGTTTTGAGTGTTTACTCTCTTTGGTTTTAATTTATTTAACCATAAGTCTGTATAATTTGAGATTAGTAAATGGTATGCTTGCCAACTGGCTCGCAAAATTTCCTATAATTTTAATGATTGACTGTCACCAGCTGTTTTGAGCTGGCTCTAGCATACCACTGCTGCATAAATACATTTAAACTTTGATGTGTGCTTCAAAAGTTCCTTGGAGGCTTATTTCCTCCCCACCATAAAGCAAACAGATCGAGCTTGCATGACCCTTATTTCAACATTTTAGAATTTGGAAAAATAGTGAGTTAATTGTATAGACCATCCTTTTATCATCCTCACCAAGTAAATGATAGAATTGAATAGCTAACATGTATATAGAGTCCATAAAGTGAAATAAAGTAATTTGTGCCTACTATACATAGGTGATTGATTGATGCTGAGATCACATTTCTCCAGATGTGTCTTTCTGTTTACTTAAAACTCTGTCCCCATCCCTTCTTTCCGTCCTTCCTCCCTCCCTCCCTCTCTTCCTTCCTTCCTTCCTCCCTTCCCTACTTCTCTCCTTCTCTCTTTCCTTCCTTCCTCCCTCCCTTCCTTCCTTCCTTCCTTCCTTCCTTCCTTCCTTCCTTCCTTCCTTCCTTCCTTCCTTCCTTCCGTTTGTCATGGTTTTCCAGAGGAAGAGAACCAATAGTAGGTAAATAGAGACAGACAAGAGAGATAGAAATAGAGATAGATAGGCAAACAGAAAAAAAGAAATATGATAGGGAGAGAGAGAGATTGATTGATTCATTGATTGATTTTACAGAATTGGCTCACGTGATTATGGAGGCATAGTAACTATTTTTGATATTCTGATATAGGTGTTTTGACATCTTAGGGTCATGGGATCATGCTAATGACCCAAGGTTGTTTTCATCTCCACCATCTCAGTGTTTTTGTAGAGGTGTGGAAATCTTACTACAAACCATCCATCCACAAGCCTCAACATTTGTGTTTTGCTTCCTGCCCAACACAGAACATCTCCACCTAGCTACTTCCGGCTACCATAGTGATGAAGGTAACTTTGTCCACATTCCTCTCTGCTTCTCCCTGAGAGTGACCTCATGTGGCCCTGCATGGTGTCCCATACCTTCCATCCTCTGAGGAACTATGAGTAATAAACTCCTCTTTCAAAGGCAGTTGTCTCCCTTTCTGTCATTTTACCATACCTGATTAAAATTAATCCCATGTACATATTAAAACAGAAGGCTGGCAAGTCTAAAATCTGTAGGGTGGCCTGTTAGGCTGGAGACCAGGGTAGAGATGATACTGCAGAATTCCTCTTGATCAGGGGGAGGTCTGTTCAGGCCTTCAGCTAATTACATGATGCCCACATGTATTAAGGGGGACAATCTGATTTACTCAAAGTTCACCTATTTAAACATTAAATCTCACCCAAAATACCCTCTTAGAAATATCCAAAACAAAGTTTGACCACATATATGGGCCCAAAAGCCCAGCCAAGTTGGCACATAAAATTAATCATCACAAATCCACCCCTAGTCATCTTGTTACCCATATGCATCCCCTTAAACTGTACTTAATCTTCACATAAGGACAATAACAAGGTCATACTTCTACCTATCATGATACAATGATCATTGTATCATGATACAATTATCATGTACAAACACCCTTTCACCACAAGAGGATGCAAGTCCTTGAGTGACTTTAATTGAGTTTACTCTCTCTATGACACAGATTTGACAATGCTTAAATTATGTATCCATTCAATATATCTTATGTTACAAGATAAGGGGATGACAGAGGGAAGAGGGTATTATGCTGAGTGAAATAAGTCAATTGGAAAAGGACAAACATTATATGGTCTCATTCATTTGGGGAATATAAAAATTAGTGAAAGGGAATAAAGGGAAAGGAGAGAAAATATCAGTGAGGGTGACAAAACATGAGAGACACCTAACTCTGGAAAATGAACAAGGGGTAGTGGAAGGGGAGGTGGGTGGGGGATTGGGGTGACTGGGTGATGGGCAATGAGGGGGGCACTTGGCGGGATGAGCACTGGGTGTTATGCTATATGTTGGCAAATTGAACTCCAATAAAAAAATTTAAAAATAAAGAAAAAGTTATTAGACTGACAGATACAAATACAGGAACATGTTTCTAACAAAACAAGGAAGAAATACTCATAACAGTTAAAGTTTTTCTTTCTGTAACTGGTCACGTGGCCATAGCTGAACTTTGTAACTACCTTCTTTTACTACTCATTCCAAATTTCCTTTGCCCTCAGCAAGCACCTCAGTTGGCCATGGTTCTTTATCTGGCAGGGTGTCCCAGGCCTTCATTCCTGCAGGGTCTGGGCCATTAGTAGTCCTTCCTTGAATTTGGTTGTTATAGTTTTCCACTGAGTTTAATTACAGGGCATGTTATTACTAAGGGATGCCTTAAGGGATCTCTTATATTCTAGACATGCCCCTATTGTGGAGTGGCAGTCCAATTTCCACTTGGTGGTCAGGATCAATAACTTCAGTCAACACAGTAATTCCCTTCTTTGCCTGTTGATTGAGAGGCATGAGGAGCCCAAAGTGGCTGGGTGGCAGCCTTAATTTCCAATCAAATGGAATCATTATTGTGTCTCCTGGTGGAAATGTTCCTCCCTTTGGAACTAAGACCTCTATCCAGGCCAGTGGAGCATAAGATCATGGGGACAGGAAGCCAACTTTGTGCAAGTGGGTCACTAGGCATGACAATGCGTGGTCCCCCTCCCATTTACACCCCTTGATTCTTGGGCCTGTGAACCCTGGCTACGGAAGAAATGGCACCATATATTGGATGGTGACTCAGAGCATATACAGCCTTCTGGAGAGCCTTGCCCCAACCCTGCAAGGTATTGTCACCTAGCTGGTGTTGCCACTGAGTCTTCAAAAGGCCTTCTTCAAGGGGACTTGGTCTCCCCTACATTCAAGAGGTTCTGTGTCTATAAACTGGCTCACATCAGGAATTAATTGAGGAGATGTGACTATTTTGATTTCCAAGTTGGACTTTTGTTCATTTGACCCAGGATTTTTCTGGTTATACCGATCAAGTAAGTATTTAGCAGGCTTCCTATATGTTTTTTCTTCTAGGAGCATCATGATCAACTGGCCAATGCCATAGGTCTGTGGGAGCCAAACTATTCTGATTCCTGCTTTGACTCTGCTGTCCATTATGGTAATCATGTCTACCTTACCTTTGGAGGTTGAGTGATGCCACTTAGCCTCTGCCACCCAGGAATACAATTACTCCCATTGCCTTTCAGTTCCCCAATTCAGTAGCAGCAATTCACACTGTAAGTTCTGGTCTACAGAGAAGAGTGATGTCCCAGCAGGCCCCTAAAAGTGAAGTATAAAGTGCAACCCACAAGAAGGTGTGCTCTTTCTTCAAGGATGGAGCTCTTCAAGGATGCTGGGGCTCCCCTCAAGAATGTATTTCTCACAGTTGTGGTGAAGGGCATGCCCTGCAGACCCTCCCAGGGTGGGTGAGTAGATCTTAAATGACAAATCTACACCAACATTCAAATCTCCCTAAGACTTTGAATCCTTTCTTCTGCGGTAAGCCAAGGGGAGGTCTTCATTTCCAGTTCACTTACTGTGGACCATATTTTGGGTCATGTGTTAACCAACCAAAGTCTCAGAGCCCTTTCTAACTCCTTATGATGCAACATTAAATGAAGCATCTCTGCTTAGTGGACCCATGTCATTAAATTCACCCCGATTCAACTTTATGTTCCTTACACCATTATCCCAAACCCTTAATATCCATTACCACACACATCTGTATAAATTAGAAACATGTAGCACACCTTCTCATGGGTTACACGTTTTACCTCACCTTTAGGGGCCTGCTGGGACTTGAGTCTTGTTATAGGTCTAGAAGCAGAGAGAGGGGGTAGGGGGTAGGTCCTGAGGAGCATCAGGAGTGTCTTTCAAGTAAACTTCCTCAGGCTTTATGCGTTCCATTAGACTTTCCTCAGGCAATGCAGGGTTAATCTCTCCTCAGACTGGGGTTGGAGAGGCTTCTTCTACTAGTAAAGATGACTCCTGCGACTTCAGGAGTGTTCCTAGTTTCATCAGCCCCCCCCCACACACACACACACACCCGTCATGTTACCGTCCCATCTTTAGGATCCCATTCCTTACCAATCAATGCCTTTACTTTAATGATAGATATACGTTGAGTTTAGGAATTCAAGATCCATTGTAATTCAGCCATAGGATGAGATTCTCATAGGACAAGATTTTGGGTTTTGTTTTCAGCAATCTCAACCCTGTGGCTAAAGGAGATAAGGTATCACTTTCAGGGCAGGCATAGAAATTTTCAGGTCATTTATGAAGTCCTTGAGCAAGGAATTCGAATCTCTGAGCTCATCCTTTTTCTTTTCCCACCTTGTCTAGTGACATTAGGAACAACCAACAAATCTCATTATATTCTTTAGTTTCACAAAAATGTTTTAAGGTATCGTATAAATGCCTTCCAGATCCTTGCCTCTTAGGAGTATTTTATTAGGAGTATCCAATAGTGATATTTTGTGTATCTCTATTGCCACATCAGACCATGGACTATCAGCGTGCTCTTTACTATTGCAAATAGTTATTAGTGTCTAAATATAATCAAATTAGAGAGCCAACGGCAGAACCCCACAACCAATTCAGAAAACTCATCCTTAAGATTCTATTCTCTAGAAACAGTTCTGGTGCCAAAATCTGCATGAGTCAGGGTTCTGAAGAGAAACAGGACCAGTAGGATGCATGAATGTGTGGGCGTGTGTGCGTGTGCGTGTGTGTGTGGGGGGGGGGAGTGTGTGCGCTCGCACGGGCATAGAGACAGACAGAATGACAGAGAGAGAGAGAGAGAGACAGAGAGACAGAGACAGAGAGAAATTTATTTCAAGGAACTGACTCATGCAGTTATGGAGGCTGGCAAGTCCAAAATCTAGAGGATTGTCCGGCAGACTAGAAACTAGAGACCCACAGAAGAGCCAACTTTGCAGCTCAGGTCCAAAGGCCATCTGCTGCAGAATTCCCTCTTGCTCCAGAGAGGTCAACCTTTTGATATGTTCAGGGCTTCACTTGCTTGGATGAGGCCCAGTCACAGTATAGAGGGCAATGTGCTTCACTGAAAGTTCACAGACTTAAAATTTATTCTCATCCAAAAACACTCTAACAGAATCATCGACAATAATGTGTTTTTTAAGAGAATAAAGGGGGGGGAGGGAGGGACAGACAGACAGACTGACATTGGGAGGGGGAGGGGCAGAAAGAGAGGGATAATCTTAAGCAGGCCCCACATCCAGCATGGAGCCCGACGTGGGGCTTGATCTTACAACCCTGAGATCATGACCTGAGCTGAAACCAAAAGTCAGACGCTTAACCAACTGAGCCATCCAGGCGCCCCCATAATAATATTTGACCACATATCTAGGCACTGTGGCACAGTCACATTGACACATAAAATTAACCATTATGCTTTACTGTTTCTGTGCTTCTTTCACTCTCTCTTCCTCTCTTTGTAAAACATAGAGTATTTCACGGCAAAATGTTCATAGCTTTTGGCTTACACATATTTTTTTTTTCACATAAAGTATTCTATGTAATTGCCACTACACCCTATGAACTGGCTAGGGAGAGCATTTATATTGCCTCTTCACATGCCAGAAGACTACATCTCAGAGAAGTGAGGTGACTTGCTCAAGACTAAACAGCCAACATTTGGCCATTCCAGGAGTCAAACCCAGATCTTCTGACTTAAGATTCCTGGCTCTTTCTAACAATTTTAATTCCCAAAACCTCCGCTGAGAGTGCACTGAAAACTGCAACACTGCCCATATTTTCAACCACTTATTGATTGACACCCATGGTATCTCTGGAGACACCTTGGTTTCTATGATGTATCATTTGCAGGGTGTGGGGCAAGGGTGGACATTCTCAGTGCCATACTCTAGATTATCTTTTGTTATTTCTGCATGTATTATATTAGTTTTATGCTGCCTTGGACAGTTAACGGCACTCGGGAGACACTGGAACTAATGGTACGGTTCTGGAAGGAGTAAGATGGGTAGGGTTCTCTTTTCCATTTAGCCGTTTAACTTTTGAACAGGAATCGCCAGTGCATCGGTAAGAGGGTGGGGCTGGAGCATTACCCTCCCTTCCTTAGGCCGCCAGCTTGTTTACTCCTCACAGTAGATAACCCTTTATAATGGGCCTGGATGGACTTTGCTGTCTTGGATTCGGGACCATTTTGTGACTGAAACAGCAGACAAGGATTTTATTTTTAAATGATAATCCTTTTAGGGGCTCCTGAGTTGGCTCAGTTGGTTGAGCATCTGACTCTTGATTTTGGCTCAGGTCAGGATCTCAGGGTCATGAGACTGAGCCCTGCATAGGGCTTTGCACTCAGCGGGGAGTCTGAGATTCTCTCTCTCCCTCTCCAATCCACCTGACATACGTTCGTGCTCCCCCTCTGAAATAAATGTATCAATCTTAAAAAAAAATGATAAGTGGAATGAAAAGTACACCTTTTAAATGATAATTTAACGCTGAATTAACTTCCATTTCATTGACAGCTTTTTTTTTGAAACATTTTATTTATTTATTCTTGAGAGACGGGGTGGGGGGGAGAGTGAGAGAGAGACAGAGACAGAGACAGAGACATAGGCAGAAGAAGCAGGTTCCATACAAGGAGCATGATGTGGGACTGCATCCCGCGGCTCCAGGATCAAGCCCTGAGCCAAAGGCAGAAGCTTAACCGCTGAGCCACCCAGGTGTCCCTCACTGACAGCTTTTTATTTTATTTTATTTTTTTTTTATTTTATTTTTTTTTGACAGCTTTTTAATAATAGGAATAAATGATATGCTTCACAGGATGGTTGGAGCGAAGTGCAGAATAAATAGACAGAACCTCATGATTTCAATGAAAATACTGCAATGGTCTCAGCAAATTGACCTTAGAGTTGAATTTGTAATTCATATGATCTTAATTTGTTATTCACAAAGCCTTTCTCCTTGCATAAAATACACAGGGACCAGGAAACTTTCGTAGAGCTCTGTGATGGCTCCAAAGCACTTTCCTGATTATCATGCAAACAACAACAGGAGATTCAAGAGGGCATATTCAGTCCAACTCAGTGAATCTCATTGGCATCTTTGTGTCTGGTGCTGTGCTACTGACTGTAAGGAATTCAAGGATGTAGCCACTTGAGGGGAAGGCATATATTTCATCACAACCACACATTTGTGGTGGCCCTTTATACAGCCAGCACTGTTCCAAGCACCATCGTACTTAGAGAGGAAACCGAGAGGGTTTATGGGTTCCCTCTTTTTTTTTTTTTTAAGATTTATGCATTTATTTGAGAGAGAGAGAGAGAGAGAGAGAGCGCAAAGGGAGGGGCAGGGAGAGGGGCAGAGTGAGAAGGAGAGCAAGAATCCCAAGCAGACTCCCTGCTGAGTGCAGAGCCCAACGTGGAGCTGGATCTCAGGAGCCTGAGATCATGACCTGAGCCGAAATCATGTGCCAGACGCTCAAGTGACTGAGCCACTCAGGTGACTCTAAAGTGTTCACTCTTTAGTGAACTTTGGTGAGCTTAGAATCTAGTTGGGAGTAATAGTGAGACAGAAAGCCTTACACGTTTGGGAAGAAGTAGAGTAGCCATTAACCATTGGGTTGTAAGTGCAACTAGGTTTCCAAGAAGAGGGAGATTGAGGTCGACTGGTACCTTTGGAAAGGGAGCCGGAAGGGATTGCAAAACTGAGACTCGGAGGGCAGATAGGATTTATACAGACAGAGGAGAGGAGAGAAGGTATTTCTAGGAGAATGAGAAAAAAGTGAGCATGGGCACAGAGACAGGAATGAGCATGGCAAATAGGGGAAGCATCAAGAAGAGCTCCCAGGACATGAAAGAAAGAATTGTTGACAGTATCATAGAACTGGCCTCATGGGGCTGTGGAGTACACAGTGGACTAAGAACCAGAGGTATTGTTCTGGTTCCGCCCTTACTACATGGGTGGCCCTAGTTAGGTCAGTTAGATGCTTTGTGCCCTGGTGCCCTGATTTACTCATGGTCATGTGAAGCTACTGACAGTAGCCTGCTGCTCTCTCATGCTCATTGTAAAAACCACAAGAGATGATGCCTGAAAAAAGTGTTTGTTTTTTTTAATAGTAAAATAAAAAAGAAGACCCCTTCTTCCATTTTGTATTATACCAGCATGGTGAAGAAATGGCTCCTGAGTCTACAGTAGGGTTTGTTTTCTAGTTGGCTGTAGGCAGAAGGTTACTGCATGTGGGGACAGGGGGGTGCTGATTAGTTGATATGAAGGCAATTTTTGCCCCTGGAGAGGGCCAGGTCTGGGAGCCCAGACACAGGGGAGACAGATCATCCATGCAAGAGATGTTTCTTGGGTTCTCTTCTGGGTTGTATGACCTCTCTGAAAGAGGTCCCTGTTCTCTGGCATCGATGAAACAAGTGACAAAACTGTACATGAAGCCCGGTGAGGTATGGTGGAAAGAGACCTGGACTTGGAATGAAATCTATTGGAGATCAGATTTGAGGGTTCATCCGTACTAAACATGTGAACTTAAGCAAGCAACTTGCTATCTCTGGGCCCCAATTCCCTCATCTGTCAAACTGAAGTAAAAAGGTAGACAGGTGTTGACCTGTCCCACTTGCTTACAGAGTGGGTCCTTGCAACGATCAAACACACATGTGAGAGGTTTCTGTAAGCTCTAAAGTGGTAGGCCAACTTGGCTTTCTATTTTTCTTATTAATAAATGAAAACTGAGTTTTCTCACCAGGAGCCATCTACTATTTTAGCCTGCTCTATCATCACTTCTGAAAGGTTATATTTTAGTAGAGCTAGCTGTACCTTACCACCGTATTAACACTGCAGTTAGGCTGAGTTCTTAGGGCTTTTATATAATTAAATCAGAACCCCAATTTAGGATGATCTTCATCACAGTGAAGATCACAGAGTCATAAACCATCCCGCGGGCGGGGGGGGGGGGGTCGGGGGATGGGGGCGGGGGGAGTCTGGATCTGCAGGTACAACACAAGGCAAATGCGCTCAGTGCTATTTTACTCCACCTGATCATTTGCTTTATGTGGGCAAGAAAACAGAGCTCAACAGTTTTCAGAATATCCCAGCTGACGAAAGGGTTTCCCACTCAGCTTCACTACTTTACAACCCTAACACTAGTTGGGATAAACCTACACTAGTTTAGCGTCCTCTGAATACTATCATTCTAGCCGTGGTAGGCTTCCCGGTCCCTCTGCAGGAAAATAAAACGAAACAAACAAACAACCCACCGTGGGCTTCGTGGATTTGGTCTTAATTTCGTGTGGTTGTCATTTTGTCTCAAGTTACACAAAATGCCTCACCCACGTATAGAGCACACAAGGAGTTGGAAGAGAACCAGGGTTTTGTGAGACTATTTAGTGAGTTCCCTTAGAAGGCTGGGAATATCTCTAACCAAGGGAGAGATATGGAAAGTGGGTCCTCTCTTCCCTGCCACCCACTCAAACAAGCAAGAGAGTCTTCAAGAAGACCACTTCCTAGAGCTTCAAATGCATCGCCTCTCCATGAGGGACCAAGAGGTGCTGTGACCTGGCGCCTGGAGCACGAGGCAGAGGCAGAGGCAGAGGTAGAGTGCATCTGCCCCGCCCCGCCCCCATCCTCCCCTCCTCAAGCACCCTCTAGTATCCCACTGAGACGTCACCGTGGCAACCACTGTTTGGTCTGTGTCCTGTTGCCCCAGGAGACCTCAAAGGCCTTTCCAACAGTCTCAGAGTGAAGCCAGAGTGTCCTAGGCCCCGACCCACCCACGACCCTTCCAGAGCGAGGCTCTTGCCTCCAGACCGAGCCCCCCCTCTCCCGCCCCCCAATCACCAAAGACCAAATTTCCCTCAGGTTCTCAGAGAAAGGAGAGCAAGGACAGCTTCATGAGTGAGGTGGGAGAGGTCACCCTTAAGGAGGTGACCGCCTCAGTCTCCCCTCAAGCAGCGCAGAAACTCCTGGTTTCCTTGGGAGGCAGAGATCCTCCCCAGGCCCCAGTTGCAGGCAACCTCAGCGGAGATGCCATTCCCAAGAACACCGCGGCAGCAGGCGCCAAGGGAAAGGTGCCCCAAAAGGTCATCGCCAAGAGGGTTCGAGGTTCCGTCAAGTGGTTTAACGTGAAGAACGGGTACGGTTTCATCAGCAGGCATGATACCCAGGAAGATGTGTTCGTACACCAGACGGCCATCACCCGAAACAATCCTCACAAATACCAACGCAGCGTGGGCGATGGCGAAACAGTCGAGTTCGACGTGGTGCAGGGCGAGCGGGGCACCGAGGCGGCTAACGTGACCGGGCCAGCTGGTGCCCCGGTGCAGGGCAGCCGCTACGCAGCCAACCGCCCCCGCTTCCGCAGGGGCTTCTACATCCGCCGCCGCGCACCGACCCCGCGAGGTCCCAGGGGCGCTGAAGAGGACGTGGACGAAGGTGAGTCCAGTGGCGAAGGCTTCACCGAGGCCCAGGGCCAGAGGCGCCGCCTGCCTGGCGGACCACAAGACCAAAGGCTGCGGCGCTTCCCGGCCTTTCGCAAGGCCTCCGCGGTGTTCCGCCGCCCCTCAATCCTCGCTCCCACCAGCGGCCCGCGGCCCGCCCACCTGCCCGGATCCACCCCAGCCTCAAGGTCCGAGGGCGCCCCGCGGCGGGGGCCTGGCCCCAGCTACCTGCTGAGTCGCCCTAGGGGCCGAGGCACGGCTCCTGGTCCAAGACCCTCAGGGGGCATCTCTGAGGAGCTGGAGGCAGAAGACAAGGAAAGCGGGCGTGAGGGCAGCGGTCCGCAGCAGAAGCCTCCGCCGCGCTATGGATCCCGCCGCCCCAACAACCCACGCCGCCGCCCGCAGCAGGCGCCTGGTGCCCAGGGCCAGGACACCGTGGGAGCAGAAGCCAAGATCGGGAAGAGCCCTGCTGAAACACCCACTTCGGTTGCTTCCGCCATGAAGAGCAGCGGCGCTGAGGAGGAGGACGCCTTGGTCTCGGTTGTCCCCTCTGCCGCCCAGGCCGAGTAGGAAGCAACAGCCTAGCTCTCTCCCCAGGGACTCCCAGGCCTGGGCTGCAGGGGATGTCCCCTTGAGGAGATGATGGCCTTTAATGCAATGCAGTCCAAACATCCACCTTGACTGTTAAATTTGTGCTTTGAGAAAAATAAAAAATACATGCACCTTCCCCAAGGTTTGAGGATAAACTACAAGATCTATCTTTCTAAATTTCCTCTTACCATCTGTATTGGTAATTTCTGTATACACACACACACACACACACACACACACACACATTCTTTTAAGAGATCTGACCAGGACCACAGCTATTATTCTGTGTCACCAGGGGAATTAAAGTACTTACAAAAATAATTTTTATTTTTAATACAAAAACAGATGATCTGATAGTGAAGATTATTTTACATTGCTGTGTGATATTACTCATCTGGGTGGTCATTTTCTCAATAAATCATTTCATATTGCTTTGATCTGTCGGTGTCTGATTTTTAAAAAATTCGCATCAGCGCATAATGGTACTGAGATAGTCCTTTCAGTCCTGTTTCAGAACCAGTTTTAGCAAACATCATGGCTATTGTTCTGTGTACAAGTCATGAATTTAAGACTAATTGTGGACTTATGGAAGGGAGTTGAACTTCTCAAGGGTGTGCTAAAGGATTAGAATATACACAGAGGGAAGAAGTTCCCCCATCCCATCTTCTTCCCCTGTCGTTTGAGCAATAAACCTGGAGGTTGGGCCCAAATACCCACACTTACTGCTTAGGTGTTCTAGGAGACAAAACTCAAAAAGCTGGGCAAAACACCATGACAGGGTTTTGTTTTGTTTTGTTTTTTAAAAAAGGCTCTCTGGAAGCAGAATTTGCCTCTCTTTTTTGATGGATTTGATCTAATACCATTCAAATATTGAAAAGAAAATGGGCATGAGGGACTGGAGGGTGTGGGGGAAATGGAAAGATGTTGGTCAAGGTGTAAAATCTTCCAGTTGCAAGATAAATAAGTTCTGGGGGCCTAATGTATGGCATGATGACTATAGTTAACCATAATGTGTTGTATACCTGAAATTTGCTGTGAGAGTGGAGCTTTAATGTCCCCACTATGACAACAGCAAAATGATAATTATGAGAAATGAATGATGTCTTAACCTTATTGTGGTAAACATTTCAGGACGTATGCGTCTATCAAATTATCCCATTGTACATCTTAAACTTACACAATATTAATTGTCAGTTATATCTTAATAAAGCTAGAAAAGGGGACGCCTGGGTGGCTCAGCGGTTTAGCACCTGCCTTTGGCTCAGAGTGTGATCCTGGAGTCCCAGGATTGAGTCCCGCATCGGGATCCCTGCATGGAGCCAGCTTCTCCCTCTGCCTATGTCTCTGCCTCCTCTCTCAGACTCATGACTCATGACACATATTTTTCTTAGAAGCTGAAGAATCTCATCTTCTTGAATTGAATGTCCAGTGACATTGGAAACAACCAACAAATCTCATTATATTCTTTAGTTTCACCAAAATGTTTTAAGGTATCATATACATGCCTGCCAGATCCTTGCCTCTTAGGAGTATTTTATTAGGAGTATCCAATAGTGATATTTTGTGTATCTCTATTGCCACATCAGACAATGGACTATCCCCGTCCTCTTTACTATTGCAAATAGAGTTATTAGTATTAGAGAGAACCAACGTCAGAACCCCACAACCAATTCAGAAAACTCATCCTTAAGATTCTATTCTCTAGAAACAGTTCTGGTGCCAAAATCTGCATGAGTCAGGGTTCTGAAGAGAAACAGGACCAGTAGGATGCATGAATGTGTGGGCGTGCATGCGTGTGTGTGAAAAATATGTGTCATGAGTCATGAGTCTGAACCAGAAACACCAACAGTAATCCATCATCTTCCATTATCAATGGAAGTGTCAAGAAAATGCCACTTTCTAGATGCTTTGAAATACTTAACAGATCCTCATTATGGGAGAAGGCACACAATCACAGATGCCAATTGGAATTTCATTTTCTCTTTGGCATTGGGAACTATCTGCTCTCATGCTGTTAGGACTGGTTTGAAAGTTCTGTTATTTTATTTTTGTTTTTATATTGTGTGGGGGCAGTCTGAGTATTGTGAAGAGTGAGTTTGAGGAAGGCATCATTCACATGAGTACCCTTCAACCCATCCACCTCTCCACCAGTCAGGTCCTTGTCAGGAACAGATGTGAGCAGGGAAAACTCCAGATTCCTTTGGCTGGTGTTTTACAACCTCTATTTCCCCAAAGAGATAATAAAATTCCAATTGACCAATGCACTGTCTCCTGATACTGCCACCTCACACAGCAGGGAGCAACCTGTGAACTCAGCATGTATATACAGAAAACGTTTCCCCTTGACATACCTATGCCTGTTGGTTGGCATGACAAGGCATCTAGGAGGGATCTGAGCTATCTCTCAATCATAGCAGGTTTAGTCTCACTTCACTCCCGTGGTCCCCCTCCCCGGACCATTCTCTCTTGGTGCTGTGTTTCAGTACAAATTCTTAGGCTTAGTGATTTGTGGTACACTCTGCTAATGTCCAAAGAAGTCAGCTGGTATAGTGGGAAGAGTGCACTGGACTGGGAGTCTGGAATAATAACTTCTAGCTGTATGTTAACATAAATTTACCAAATCTGAGCTCCGTTTGTGGTGATATATATATATTTTTTTAATTTTATTTATTTATGTGTGAGAGAGTGCTGACGAGCAGGGGGGCGGTGGGGGTAAGAGACTGGGGGTGTTAGAGTCAGGGGTTGGGGGTGGGAGTGTAGAGGAAGAGGGAGAAGCAGACTCTCTGCTGAGCAGGGAGCCTGACCTGACCTGACCTGAGGGGCTAGATCCCAGGACCTTGGGATCATGATTTGAGCAGAAGGCAGACCCTTAACTGACTGAGCCACCCAGTTGCCCCATGCTAGATTTGATTTGATTTGATTTGATTTTTAAAGATTTGACTCATTTATTCATGAGAGACACAGAGAGAGGCAGAGACATAAGCAGACGGAGAAGCTGGCTCCCCATGGGGAACCTGATGTGAGACTTGATCCCAGGACCCCGGGATCATGATCTGAGTGGAAGGCAGATGTTCAATCACTGAGCCAACCAGGTGTCCCGTGCTAGATATAATTTTAAACTAGGGTACTGAAGTAGTGATTCCTTTAGCCCAGGAGCAAGCCCTCCAGCAAGTAAGTCACCTGCATTTCCTCTGACATCCTGTGCTAGCTAATTCCACTGGAGTAATCCCTCAATTGTGTAGTCACTGCCAGTTTTGTCTTCCTCTTCACTAGACGGTGGGCTCCTTGAGAGAAGGGGCCATCTTCCTCACCATGATGTAACTCCCAGGGTCTGACAGACAGAGTGTCTGGCACAAGTGGGCACTCAAATATTTCCTGAATGAGTAATCTCTACTGTTTCTACTTGAAATGAGTGAGGATATAATATTTAGCCACATTAAATGCCTGAGTCCTTCCTCTCCAAACCCCTTATCCTAGGCTATAATGTGGTATGAAATGCCTCAACATTTAAACAGGAAAAGTATTTTTATTTTGCTATTGATAATCCAGTTTCCTCAATCTGTAAAATGAAGCTCTAAAGTTCCCTGTTAGTTTCAAATGTATTAATTGCCCATTCCCCCCTCCCAAACCTGCCTCTCACCTACCCACCAATCCCACCATATATTCAAAGGAAAACCAAGATGGGGATGGCATTCCCAGGCCCAGCTTCACTATCTGATGGGGAAGGGGCTGAAGTGGGCTGAAACTCACCTGCTCAACCTTCTAGGAATACTGTACAGCCCCCCTGGATGGACTCCATCAGGAAGCACACATGGAAAATCTGGACTAGATGTTTCTCTTCAGCTCCAGTGGTATGCACGATAAAAATTGTGCCTGCTTCCATGCCCTTTTTCTTTTTAAATTTTCTTCAGATTTTTCTAGCTTTATTTATTTTACTTATTATAATGTTTTAAAGATTTTATTTATTTATTCATGAGACACACACAGAGGAGAGAGGGAGAGAGAGAGAGAGAGAGAGAGAGAGAAAGAGAGAGGAGGCAGAGACATAGGCAGAGGGAGAAGCTGGCTCCATGCAGGGATCCCGATGCGGGACTCAATCCTGGGACTCCAGGATCACACTCTGAGCCAAAGGCAGGTGCTAAACCGCTGAGCCACCCAGGCGTCCCCTTTTCTAGCTTTATTAAGATATAACTGACAATTAATATTGTGTAAGTTTAAGATGTACAATGGGATAATTTGATAGACGCATACGTCCTGAAATGTTTACCACAATAAGGTTAAGACATCATTCATTTCTCATAATTATCATTTTGCTGTTGTCATAGTGGGGACATTAAAGCTCCACTCTCACAGCAAATTTCAGGTATACAACACATTATGGTTAACTATAGTCATCATGCCATACATTAGGCCCCCAGAACTTATTTATCTTGCAACTGGAAGATTTTACACCTTGACCAACATCTTTCCATTTCCCCCACACCCTCCAGTCCCTCATGCCCATTTTCTTTTCAATATTTGAATGGTATTAGATCAAATCCATCAAAAAAGAGAGGCAAATTCTGCTTCCAGAGAGCCTTTTTTAAAAAACAAAACAAAACAAAACCCTGTCATGGTGTTTTGCCCAGCTTTTTGAGTTTTGTCTCCTAGAACACCTAAGCAGTAAGTGTGGGTATTTGGGCCCAACCTCCAGGTTTATTGCTCAAACGACAGGGGAAGAAGATGGGATGGGGGAACTTCTTCCCTCTGTGTATATTCTAATCCTTTAGCACACCCTTGAGAAGTTCAACTCCCTTCCATAAGTCCACAATTAGTCTTAAATTCATGACTTGTACACAGAACAATAGCCATGATGTTTGCTAAAACTGGTTCTGAAACAGGACTGAAAGGACTATCTCAGTACCATTATGCGCTGATGCGAATTTTTTAAAAATCAGACACCGACAGATCAAAGCAATATGAAATGATTTATTGAGAAAATGACCACCCAGATGAGTAATATCACACAGCAATGTAAAATAATCTTCACTATCAGATCATCTGTTTTTGTATTAAAAATAAAAATTATTTTTGTAAGTACTTTAATTCCCCTGGTGACACAGAATAATAGCTGTGGTCCTGGTCAGATCTCTTAAAAGAATGTGTGTGTGTGTGTGTGTGTGTGTGTGTGTGTGTATACAGAAATTACCAATACAGATGGTAAGAGGAAATTTAGAAAGATAGATCTTGTAGTTTATCCTCAAACCTTGGGGAAGGTGCATGTATTTTTTATTTTTCTCAAAGCACAAATTTAACAGTCAAGGTGGATGTTTGGACTGCATTGCATTAAAGGCCATCATCTCCTCAAGGGGACATCCCCTGCAGCCCAGGCCTGGGAGTCCCTGGGGAGAGAGCTAGGCTGTTGCTTCCTACTCGGCCTGGGCGGCAGAGGGGACAACCGAGACCAAGGCGTCCTCCTCCTCAGCGCCGCTGCTCTTCATGGCGGAAGCAACCGAAGTGGGTGTTTCAGCAGGGCTCTTCCCGATCTTGGCTTCTGCTCCCACGGTGTCCTGGCCCTGGGCACCAGGCGCCTGCTGCGGGCGGCGGCGTGGGTTGTTGGGGCGGCGGGATCCATAGCGCGGCGGAGGCTTCTGCTGCGGACCGCTGCCCTCACGCCCGCTTTCCTTGTCTTCTGCCTCCAGCTCCTCAGAGATGCCCCCTGAGGGTCTTGGACCAGGAGCCGTGCCTCGGCCCCTAGGGCGACTCAGCAGGTAGCTGGGGCCAGGCCCCCGCCGCGGGGCGCCCTCGGACCTTGAGGCTGGGGTGGATCCGGGCAGGTGGGCGGGCCGCGGGCCGCTGGTGGGAGCGAGGATTGAGGGGCGGCGGAACACCGCGGAGGCCTTGCGAAAGGCCGGGAAGCGCCGCAGCCTTTGGTCTTGTGGTCCGCCAGGCAGGCGGCGCCTCTGGCCCTGGGCCTCGGTGAAGCCTTCGCCACTGGACTCACCTTCGTCCACGTCCTCTTCAGCGCCCCTGGGACCTCGCGGGGTCGGTGCGCGGCGGCGGATGTAGAAGCCCCTGCGGAAGCGGGGGCGGTTGGCTGCGTAGCGGCTGCCCTGCACCGGGGCACCAGCTGGCCCGGTCACGTTAGCCGCCTCGGTGCCCCGCTCGCCCTGCACCACGTCGAACTCGACTGTTTCGCCATCGCCCACGCTGCGTTGGTATTTGTGAGGATTGTTTCGGGTGATGGCCGTCTGGTGTACGAACACATCTTCCTGGGTATCATGCCTGCTGATGAAACCGTACCCGTTCTTCACGTTAAACCACTTGACGGAACCTCGAACCCTCTTGGCGATGACCTTTTGGGGCACCTTTCCCTTGGCGCCTGCTGCCGCGGTGTTCTTGGGAATGGCATCTCCGCTGAGGTTGCCTGCAACTGGGGCCTGGGGAGGATCTCTGCCTCCCAAGGAAACCAGGAGTTTCTGCGCTGCTTGAGGGGAGACTGAGGCGGTCACCTCCTTAAGGGTGACCTCTCCCACCTCACTCATGAAGCTGTCCTTGCTCTCCTTTCTCTGAGAACCTGAGGGAAATTTGGTCTTTGGTGATTGGGGGGCGGGAGAGGGGGGGCTCGGTCTGGAGGCAAGAGCCTCGCTCTGGAAGGGTCGTGGGTGGGTCGGGGCCTAGGACACTCTGGCTTCACTCTGAGACTGTTGGAAAGGCCTTTGAGGTCTCCTGGGGCAACAGGACACAGACCAAACAGTGGTTGCCACGGTGACGTCTCAGTGGGATACTAGAGGGTGCTTGAGGAGGGGAGGATGGGGGCGGGGCGGGGCAGATGCACTCTACCTCTGCCTCTGCCTCTGCCTCGTGCTCCAGGCGCCAGGTCACAGCACCTCTTGGTCCCTCATGGAGAGGCGATGCATTTGAAGCTCTAGGAAGTGGTCTTCTTGAAGACTCTCTTGCTTGTTTGAGTGGGTGGCAGGGAAGAGAGGACCCACTTTCCATATCTCTCCCTTGGTTAGAGATATTCCCAGCCTTCTAAGGGAACTCACTAAATAGTCTCACAAAACCCTGGTTCTCTTCCAACTCCTTGTGTGCTCTATACGTGGGTGAGGCATTTTGTGTAACTTGAGACAAAATGACAACCACACGAAATTAAGACCAAATCCACGAAGCCCACGGTGGGTTGTTTGTTTGTTTCGTTTTATTTTCCTGCAGAGGGACCGGGAAGCCTACCACGGCTAGAATGATAGTATTCAGAGGACGCTAAACTAGTGTAGGTTTATCCCAACTAGTGTTAGGGTTGTAAAGTAGTGAAGCTGAGTGGGAAACCCTTTCGTCAGCTGGGATATTCTGAAAACTGTTGAGCTCTGTTTTCTTGCCCACATAAAGCAAATGATCAGGTGGAGTAAAATAGCACTGAGCGCATTTGCCTTGTGTTGTACCTGCAGATCCAGACTCCCCCCGCCCCCATCCCCCGACCCCCCCCCCCCCGCCCGCGGGATGGTTTATGACTCTGTGATCTTCACTGTGATGAAGATCATCCTAAATTGGGGTTCTGATTTAATTATATAAAAGCCCTAAGAACTCAGCCTAACTGCAGTGTTAATACGGTGGTAAGGTACAGCTAGCTCTACTAAAATATAACCTTTCAGAAGTGATGATAGAGCAGGCTAAAATAGTAGATGGCTCCTGGTGAGAAAACTCAGTTTTCATTTATTAATAAGAAAAATAGAAAGCCAAGTTGGCCTACCACTTTAGAGCTTACAGAAACCTCTCACATGTGTGTTTGATCGTTGCAAGGACCCACTCTGTAAGCAAGTGGGACAGGTCAACACCTGTCTACCTTTTTACTTCAGTTTGACAGATGAGGGAATTGGGGCCCAGAGATAGCAAGTTGCTTGCTTAAGTTCACATGTTTAGTACGGATGAACCCTCAAATCTGATCTCCAATAGATTTCATTCCAAGTCCAGGTCTCTTTCCACCATACCTCACCGGGCTTCATGTACAGTTTTGTCACTTGTTTCATCGATGCCAGAGAACAGGGACCTCTTTCAGAGAGGTCATACAACCCAGAAGAGAACCCAAGAAACATCTCTTGCATGGATGATCTGTCTCCCCTGTGTCTGGGCTCCCAGACCTGGCCCTCTCCAGGGGCAAAAATTGCCTTCATATCAACTAATCAGCACCCCCCTGTCCCCACATGCAGTAACCTTCTGCCTACAGCCAACTAGAAAACAAACCCTACTGTAGACTCAGGAGCCATTTCTTCACCATGCTGGTATAATACAAAATGGAAGAAGGGGTCTTCTTTTTTATTTTACTATTAAAAAAAACAAACACTTTTTTCAGGCATCATCTCTTGTGGTTTTTACAATGAGCATGAGAGAGCAGCAGGCTACTGTCAGTAGCTTCACATGACCATGAGTAAATCAGGGCACCAGGGCACAAAGCATCTAACTGACCTAACTAGGGCCACCCATGTAGTAAGGGCGGAACCAGAACAATACCTCTGGTTCTTAGTCCACTGTGTACTCCACAGCCCCATGAGGCCAGTTCTATGATACTGTCAACAATTCTTTCTTTCATGTCCTGGGAGCTCTTCTTGATGCTTCCCCTATTTGCCATGCTCATTCCTGTCTCTGTGCCCATGCTCACTTTTTTCTCATTCTCCTAGAAATACCTTCTCTCCTCTCCTCTGTCTGTATAAATCCTATCTGCCCTCCGAGTCTCAGTTTTGCAATCCCTTCCGGCTCCCTTTCCAAAGGTACCAGTCGACCTCAATCTCCCTCTTCTTGGAAACCTAGTTGCACTTACAACCCAATGGTTAATGGCTACTCTACTTCTTCCCAAACGTGTAAGGCTTTCTGTCTCACTATTACTCCCAACTAGATTCTAAGCTCACCAAAGTTCACTAAAGAGTGAACACTTTAGAGTCACCTGAGTGGCTCAGTCACTTGAGCGTCTGGCACATGATTTCGGCTCAGGTCATGATCTCAGGCTCCTGAGATCCAGCTCCACGTTGGGCTCTGCACTCAGCAGGGAGTCTGCTTGGGATTCTTGCTCTCCTTCTCACTCTGCCCCTCTCCCTGCCCCTCCCTTTGCGCTCTCTCTCTCTCTCTCTCTCTCAAATAAATGCATAAATCTTAAAAAAAAAAAAAAGAGGGAACCCATAAACCCTCTCGGTTTCCTCTCTAAGTACGATGGTGCTTGGAACAGTGCTGGCTGTATAAAGGGCCACCACAAATGTGTGGTTGTGATGAAATATATGCCTTCCCCTCAAGTGGCTACATCCTTGAATTCCTTACAGTCAGTAGCACAGCACCAGACACAAAGATGCCAATGAGATTCACTGAGTTGGACTGAATATGCCCTCTTGAATCTCCTGTTGTTGTTTGCATGATAATCAGGAAAGTGCTTTGGAGCCATCACAGAGCTCTACGAAAGTTTCCTGGTCCCTGTGTATTTTATGCAAGGAGAAAGGCTTTGTGAATAACAAATTAAGATCATATGAATTACAAATTCAACTCTAAGGTCAATTTGCTGAGACCATTGCAGTATTTTCATTGAAATCATGAGGTTCTGTCTATTTATTCTGCACTTCGCTCCAACCATCCTGTGAAGCATATCATTTATTCCTATTATTAAAAAGCTGTCAAAAAAAAATAAAATAAAAAAAAAAAATAAAATAAAAAGCTGTCAGTGAGGGACACCTGGGTGGCTCAGCGGTTAAGCTTCTGCCTTTGGCTCAGGGCTTGATCCTGGAGCCGCGGGATGCAGTCCCACATCATGCTCCTTGTATGGAACCTGCTTCTTCTGCCTATGTCTCTGTCTCTGTCTCTGTCTCTCTCTCACTCTCCCCCCCACCCCGTCTCTCAAGAATAAATAAATAAAATGTTTCAAAAAAAAAGCTGTCAATGAAATGGAAGTTAATTCAGCGTTAAATTATCATTTAAAAGGTGTACTTTTCATTCCACTTATCATTTTTTTTTAAGATTGATACATTTATTTCAGAGGGGGAGCACGAACGTATGTCAGGTGGATTGGAGAGGGAGAGAGAGAATCTCAGACTCCCCGCTGAGTGCAAAGCCCTATGCAGGGCTCAGTCTCATGACCCTGAGATCCTGACCTGAGCCAAAATCAAGAGTCAGATGCTCAACCAACTGAGCCAACTCAGGAGCCCCTAAAAGGATTATCATTTAAAAATAAAATCCTTGTCTGCTGTTTCAGTCACAAAATGGTCCCGAATCCAAGACAGCAAAGTCCATCCAGGCCCATTATAAAGGGTTATCTACTGTGAGGAGTAAACAAGCTGGCGGCCTAAGGAAGGGAGGGTAATGCTCCAGCCCCACCCTCTTACCGATGCACTGGCGATTCCTGTTCAAAAGTTAAACGGCTAAATGGAAAAGAGAACCCTACCCATCTTACTCCTTCCAGAACCGTACCATTAGTTCCAGTGTCTCCCGAGTGCCGTTAACTGTCCAAGGCAGCATAAAACTAATATAATACATGCAGAAATAACAAAAGATAATCTAGAGTATGGCACTGAGAATGTCCACCCTTGCCCCACACCCTGCAAATGATACATCATAGAAACCAAGGTGTCTCCAGAGATACCATGGGTGTCAATCAATAAGTGGTTGAAAATATGGGCAGTGTTGCAGTTTTCAGTGCACTCTCAGCGGAGGTTTTGGGAATTAAAATTGTTAGAAAGAGCCAGGAATCTTAAGTCAGAAGATCTGGGTTTGACTCCTGGAATGGCCAAATGTTGGCTGTTTAGTCTTGAGCAAGTCACCTCACTTCTCTGAGATGTAGTCTTCTGGCATGTGAAGAGGCAATATAAATGCTCTCCCTAGCCAGTTCATAGGGTGTAGTGGCAATTACATAGAATACTTTATGTGAAAAAAAAAATATGTGTAAGCCAAAAGCTATGAACATTTTGCCGTGAAATACTCTATGTTTTACAAAGAGAGGAAGAGAGAGTGAAAGAAGCACAGAAACAGTAAAGCATAATGGTTAATTTTATGTGTCAATGTGACTGTGCCACAGTGCCTAGATATGTGGTCAAATATTATTATGGGGGCGCCTGGATGGCTCAGTTGGTTAAGCGTCTGACTTTTGGTTTCAGCTCAGGTCATGATCTCAGGGTTGTAAGATCAAGCCCCACGTCGGGCTCCATGCTGGATGTGGGGCCTGCTTAAGATTATCCCTCTCTTTCTGCCCCTCCCCCTCCCAATGTCAGTCTGTCTGTCTGTCCCTCCCTCCCCCCCCTTTATTCTCTTAAAAAACACATTATTGTCGATGATTCTGTTAGAGTGTTTTTGGATGAGAATAAATTTTAAGTCTGTGAACTTTCAGTGAAGCACATTGCCCTCTATACTGTGACTGGGCCTCATCCAAGCAAGTGAAGCCCTGAACATATCAAAAGGTTGACCTCTCTGGAGCAAGAGGGAATTCTGCAGCAGATGGCCTTTGGACCTGAGCTGCAAAGTTGGCTCTTCTGTGGGTCTCTAGTTTCTAGTCTGCCGGACAATCCTCTAGATTTTGGACTTGCCAGCCTCCATAACTGCATGAGTCAGTTCCTTGAAATAAATTCTCTCTGTCTCTGTCTCTCTGTCTCTCTCTCTCTCTCTCTGTCATTCTGTCTGTCTCTATGCCCGTGCGAGCGCACACACTCCCCCCCCACACACACACACGCACACGCACACACGCCCACACATTCATGCATCCTACTGGTCCTGTTTCTCTTCAGAACCCTGACTCATGCAGATTTTGGCACCAGAACTGTTTCTAGAGAATAGAATCTTAAGGATGAGTTTTCTGAATTGGTTGTGGGGTTCTGCCGTTGGCTCTCTAATTTGATTATATTTAGACACTAATAACTATTTGCAATAGTAAAGAGCACGCTGATAGTCCATGGTCTGATGTGGCAATAGAGATACACAAAATATCACTATTGGATACTCCTAATAAAATACTCCTAAGAGGCAAGGATCTGGAAGGCATTTATACGATACCTTAAAACATTTTTGTGAAACTAAAGAATATAATGAGATTTGTTGGTTGTTCCTAATGTCACTAGACAAGGTGGGAAAAGAAAAAGGATGAGCTCAGAGATTCGAATTCCTTGCTCAAGGACTTCATAAATGACCTGAAAATTTCTATGCCTGCCCTGAAAGTGATACCTTATCTCCTTTAGCCACAGGGTTGAGATTGCTGAAAACAAAACCCAAAATCTTGTCCTATGAGAATCTCATCCTATGGCTGAATTACAATGGATCTTGAATTCCTAAACTCAACGTATATCTATCATTAAAGTAAAGGCATTGATTGGTAAGGAATGGATCCTAAAGATGGGACGGTAACATGACGGGTGTGTGTGTGTGGGGGGGGGGGGCTGATGAAACTAGGAACACTCCTGAAGTCGCAGGAGTCATCTTTACTAGTAGAAGAAGCCTCTCCAACCCCAGTCTGAGGAGAGATTAACCCTGCATTGCCTGAGGAAAGTCTAATGGAACGCATAAAGCCTGAGGAAGTTTACTTGAAAGACACTCCTGATGCTCCTCAGGACCTACCCCTACCCCCTCTCTCTGCTTCTAGACCTATAACAAGACTCAAGTCCCAGCAGGCCCTAAAGGTGAGGTAAAACGTGTAACCCCATG
>NC_135649.1:76139094-76154466 GCF_053574225.1 Canis aureus | reverse complement strand
AGAGATAATAAAATTCCAATTGACCAATGCACTGTCTCCTGATACTGCCACCTCACACAGCAGGGAGCAACCTGTGAACTCAGCATGTATATACAGAAAACGTTTCCCCTTGACATACCTATGCCTGTTGGTTGGCATGACAAGGCATCTAGGAGGGATCTGAGCTATCTCTCAATCATAGCAGGTTTAGTCTCACTTCACTCCCGTGGTCCCCCTCCCCGGACCATTCTCTCTTGGTGCTGTGTTTCAGTACAAATTCTTAGGCTTAGTGATTTGTGGTACACTCTGCTAATGTCCAAAGAAGTCAGCTGGTATAGTGGGAAGAGTGCACTGGACTGGGAGTCTGGAATAATAACTTCTAGCTGTATGTTAACATAAATTTACCAAATCTGAGCTCCGTTTGTGGTGATATATATATATTTTTTTAATTTTATTTATTTATGTGTGAGAGAGTGCTGACGAGCAGGGGGGCGGTGGGGGTAAGAGACTGGGGGTGTTAGAGTCAGGGGTTGGGGGTGGGAGTGTAGAGGAAGAGGGAGAAGCAGACTCTCTGCTGAGCAGGGAGCCTGACCTGACCTGACCTGAGGGGCTAGATCCCAGGACCTTGGGATCATGATTTGAGCAGAAGGCAGACCCTTAACTGACTGAGCCACCCAGTTGCCCCATGCTAGATTTGATTTGATTTGATTTGATTTTTAAAGATTTGACTCATTTATTCATGAGAGACACAGAGAGAGGCAGAGACATAAGCAGACGGAGAAGCTGGCTCCCCATGGGGAACCTGATGTGAGACTTGATCCCAGGACCCCGGGATCATGATCTGAGTGGAAGGCAGATGTTCAATCACTGAGCCAACCAGGTGTCCCGTGCTAGATATAATTTTAAACTAGGGTACTGAAGTAGTGATTCCTTTAGCCCAGGAGCAAGCCCTCCAGCAAGTAAGTCACCTGCATTTCCTCTGACATCCTGTGCTAGCTAATTCCACTGGAGTAATCCCTCAATTGTGTAGTCACTGCCAGTTTTGTCTTCCTCTTCACTAGACGGTGGGCTCCTTGAGAGAAGGGGCCATCTTCCTCACCATGATGTAACTCCCAGGGTCTGACAGACAGAGTGTCTGGCACAAGTGGGCACTCAAATATTTCCTGAATGAGTAATCTCTACTGTTTCTACTTGAAATGAGTGAGGATATAATATTTAGCCACATTAAATGCCTGAGTCCTTCCTCTCCAAACCCCTTATCCTAGGCTATAATGTGGTATGAAATGCCTCAACATTTAAACAGGAAAAGTATTTTTATTTTGCTATTGATAATCCAGTTTCCTCAATCTGTAAAATGAAGCTCTAAAGTTCCCTGTTAGTTTCAAATGTATTAATTGCCCATTCCCCCCTCCCAAACCTGCCTCTCACCTACCCACCAATCCCACCATATATTCAAAGGAAAACCAAGATGGGGATGGCATTCCCAGGCCCAGCTTCACTATCTGATGGGGAAGGGGCTGAAGTGGGCTGAAACTCACCTGCTCAACCTTCTAGGAATACTGTACAGCCCCCCTGGATGGACTCCATCAGGAAGCACACATGGAAAATCTGGACTAGATGTTTCTCTTCAGCTCCAGTGGTATGCACGATAAAAATTGTGCCTGCTTCCATGCCCTTTTTCTTTTTAAATTTTCTTCAGATTTTTCTAGCTTTATTTATTTTACTTATTATAATGTTTTAAAGATTTTATTTATTTATTCATGAGACACACACAGAGGAGAGAGGGAGAGAGAGAGAGAGAGAGAGAGAGAGAAAGAGAGAGGAGGCAGAGACATAGGCAGAGGGAGAAGCTGGCTCCATGCAGGGATCCCGATGCGGGACTCAATCCTGGGACTCCAGGATCACACTCTGAGCCAAAGGCAGGTGCTAAACCGCTGAGCCACCCAGGCGTCCCCTTTTCTAGCTTTATTAAGATATAACTGACAATTAATATTGTGTAAGTTTAAGATGTACAATGGGATAATTTGATAGACGCATACGTCCTGAAATGTTTACCACAATAAGGTTAAGACATCATTCATTTCTCATAATTATCATTTTGCTGTTGTCATAGTGGGGACATTAAAGCTCCACTCTCACAGCAAATTTCAGGTATACAACACATTATGGTTAACTATAGTCATCATGCCATACATTAGGCCCCCAGAACTTATTTATCTTGCAACTGGAAGATTTTACACCTTGACCAACATCTTTCCATTTCCCCCACACCCTCCAGTCCCTCATGCCCATTTTCTTTTCAATATTTGAATGGTATTAGATCAAATCCATCAAAAAAGAGAGGCAAATTCTGCTTCCAGAGAGCCTTTTTTAAAAAACAAAACAAAACAAAACCCTGTCATGGTGTTTTGCCCAGCTTTTTGAGTTTTGTCTCCTAGAACACCTAAGCAGTAAGTGTGGGTATTTGGGCCCAACCTCCAGGTTTATTGCTCAAACGACAGGGGAAGAAGATGGGATGGGGGAACTTCTTCCCTCTGTGTATATTCTAATCCTTTAGCACACCCTTGAGAAGTTCAACTCCCTTCCATAAGTCCACAATTAGTCTTAAATTCATGACTTGTACACAGAACAATAGCCATGATGTTTGCTAAAACTGGTTCTGAAACAGGACTGAAAGGACTATCTCAGTACCATTATGCGCTGATGCGAATTTTTTAAAAATCAGACACCGACAGATCAAAGCAATATGAAATGATTTATTGAGAAAATGACCACCCAGATGAGTAATATCACACAGCAATGTAAAATAATCTTCACTATCAGATCATCTGTTTTTGTATTAAAAATAAAAATTATTTTTGTAAGTACTTTAATTCCCCTGGTGACACAGAATAATAGCTGTGGTCCTGGTCAGATCTCTTAAAAGAATGTGTGTGTGTGTGTGTGTGTGTGTGTGTGTGTGTATACAGAAATTACCAATACAGATGGTAAGAGGAAATTTAGAAAGATAGATCTTGTAGTTTATCCTCAAACCTTGGGGAAGGTGCATGTATTTTTTATTTTTCTCAAAGCACAAATTTAACAGTCAAGGTGGATGTTTGGACTGCATTGCATTAAAGGCCATCATCTCCTCAAGGGGACATCCCCTGCAGCCCAGGCCTGGGAGTCCCTGGGGAGAGAGCTAGGCTGTTGCTTCCTACTCGGCCTGGGCGGCAGAGGGGACAACCGAGACCAAGGCGTCCTCCTCCTCAGCGCCGCTGCTCTTCATGGCGGAAGCAACCGAAGTGGGTGTTTCAGCAGGGCTCTTCCCGATCTTGGCTTCTGCTCCCACGGTGTCCTGGCCCTGGGCACCAGGCGCCTGCTGCGGGCGGCGGCGTGGGTTGTTGGGGCGGCGGGATCCATAGCGCGGCGGAGGCTTCTGCTGCGGACCGCTGCCCTCACGCCCGCTTTCCTTGTCTTCTGCCTCCAGCTCCTCAGAGATGCCCCCTGAGGGTCTTGGACCAGGAGCCGTGCCTCGGCCCCTAGGGCGACTCAGCAGGTAGCTGGGGCCAGGCCCCCGCCGCGGGGCGCCCTCGGACCTTGAGGCTGGGGTGGATCCGGGCAGGTGGGCGGGCCGCGGGCCGCTGGTGGGAGCGAGGATTGAGGGGCGGCGGAACACCGCGGAGGCCTTGCGAAAGGCCGGGAAGCGCCGCAGCCTTTGGTCTTGTGGTCCGCCAGGCAGGCGGCGCCTCTGGCCCTGGGCCTCGGTGAAGCCTTCGCCACTGGACTCACCTTCGTCCACGTCCTCTTCAGCGCCCCTGGGACCTCGCGGGGTCGGTGCGCGGCGGCGGATGTAGAAGCCCCTGCGGAAGCGGGGGCGGTTGGCTGCGTAGCGGCTGCCCTGCACCGGGGCACCAGCTGGCCCGGTCACGTTAGCCGCCTCGGTGCCCCGCTCGCCCTGCACCACGTCGAACTCGACTGTTTCGCCATCGCCCACGCTGCGTTGGTATTTGTGAGGATTGTTTCGGGTGATGGCCGTCTGGTGTACGAACACATCTTCCTGGGTATCATGCCTGCTGATGAAACCGTACCCGTTCTTCACGTTAAACCACTTGACGGAACCTCGAACCCTCTTGGCGATGACCTTTTGGGGCACCTTTCCCTTGGCGCCTGCTGCCGCGGTGTTCTTGGGAATGGCATCTCCGCTGAGGTTGCCTGCAACTGGGGCCTGGGGAGGATCTCTGCCTCCCAAGGAAACCAGGAGTTTCTGCGCTGCTTGAGGGGAGACTGAGGCGGTCACCTCCTTAAGGGTGACCTCTCCCACCTCACTCATGAAGCTGTCCTTGCTCTCCTTTCTCTGAGAACCTGAGGGAAATTTGGTCTTTGGTGATTGGGGGGCGGGAGAGGGGGGGCTCGGTCTGGAGGCAAGAGCCTCGCTCTGGAAGGGTCGTGGGTGGGTCGGGGCCTAGGACACTCTGGCTTCACTCTGAGACTGTTGGAAAGGCCTTTGAGGTCTCCTGGGGCAACAGGACACAGACCAAACAGTGGTTGCCACGGTGACGTCTCAGTGGGATACTAGAGGGTGCTTGAGGAGGGGAGGATGGGGGCGGGGCGGGGCAGATGCACTCTACCTCTGCCTCTGCCTCTGCCTCGTGCTCCAGGCGCCAGGTCACAGCACCTCTTGGTCCCTCATGGAGAGGCGATGCATTTGAAGCTCTAGGAAGTGGTCTTCTTGAAGACTCTCTTGCTTGTTTGAGTGGGTGGCAGGGAAGAGAGGACCCACTTTCCATATCTCTCCCTTGGTTAGAGATATTCCCAGCCTTCTAAGGGAACTCACTAAATAGTCTCACAAAACCCTGGTTCTCTTCCAACTCCTTGTGTGCTCTATACGTGGGTGAGGCATTTTGTGTAACTTGAGACAAAATGACAACCACACGAAATTAAGACCAAATCCACGAAGCCCACGGTGGGTTGTTTGTTTGTTTCGTTTTATTTTCCTGCAGAGGGACCGGGAAGCCTACCACGGCTAGAATGATAGTATTCAGAGGACGCTAAACTAGTGTAGGTTTATCCCAACTAGTGTTAGGGTTGTAAAGTAGTGAAGCTGAGTGGGAAACCCTTTCGTCAGCTGGGATATTCTGAAAACTGTTGAGCTCTGTTTTCTTGCCCACATAAAGCAAATGATCAGGTGGAGTAAAATAGCACTGAGCGCATTTGCCTTGTGTTGTACCTGCAGATCCAGACTCCCCCCGCCCCCATCCCCCGACCCCCCCCCCCCCGCCCGCGGGATGGTTTATGACTCTGTGATCTTCACTGTGATGAAGATCATCCTAAATTGGGGTTCTGATTTAATTATATAAAAGCCCTAAGAACTCAGCCTAACTGCAGTGTTAATACGGTGGTAAGGTACAGCTAGCTCTACTAAAATATAACCTTTCAGAAGTGATGATAGAGCAGGCTAAAATAGTAGATGGCTCCTGGTGAGAAAACTCAGTTTTCATTTATTAATAAGAAAAATAGAAAGCCAAGTTGGCCTACCACTTTAGAGCTTACAGAAACCTCTCACATGTGTGTTTGATCGTTGCAAGGACCCACTCTGTAAGCAAGTGGGACAGGTCAACACCTGTCTACCTTTTTACTTCAGTTTGACAGATGAGGGAATTGGGGCCCAGAGATAGCAAGTTGCTTGCTTAAGTTCACATGTTTAGTACGGATGAACCCTCAAATCTGATCTCCAATAGATTTCATTCCAAGTCCAGGTCTCTTTCCACCATACCTCACCGGGCTTCATGTACAGTTTTGTCACTTGTTTCATCGATGCCAGAGAACAGGGACCTCTTTCAGAGAGGTCATACAACCCAGAAGAGAACCCAAGAAACATCTCTTGCATGGATGATCTGTCTCCCCTGTGTCTGGGCTCCCAGACCTGGCCCTCTCCAGGGGCAAAAATTGCCTTCATATCAACTAATCAGCACCCCCCTGTCCCCACATGCAGTAACCTTCTGCCTACAGCCAACTAGAAAACAAACCCTACTGTAGACTCAGGAGCCATTTCTTCACCATGCTGGTATAATACAAAATGGAAGAAGGGGTCTTCTTTTTTATTTTACTATTAAAAAAAACAAACACTTTTTTCAGGCATCATCTCTTGTGGTTTTTACAATGAGCATGAGAGAGCAGCAGGCTACTGTCAGTAGCTTCACATGACCATGAGTAAATCAGGGCACCAGGGCACAAAGCATCTAACTGACCTAACTAGGGCCACCCATGTAGTAAGGGCGGAACCAGAACAATACCTCTGGTTCTTAGTCCACTGTGTACTCCACAGCCCCATGAGGCCAGTTCTATGATACTGTCAACAATTCTTTCTTTCATGTCCTGGGAGCTCTTCTTGATGCTTCCCCTATTTGCCATGCTCATTCCTGTCTCTGTGCCCATGCTCACTTTTTTCTCATTCTCCTAGAAATACCTTCTCTCCTCTCCTCTGTCTGTATAAATCCTATCTGCCCTCCGAGTCTCAGTTTTGCAATCCCTTCCGGCTCCCTTTCCAAAGGTACCAGTCGACCTCAATCTCCCTCTTCTTGGAAACCTAGTTGCACTTACAACCCAATGGTTAATGGCTACTCTACTTCTTCCCAAACGTGTAAGGCTTTCTGTCTCACTATTACTCCCAACTAGATTCTAAGCTCACCAAAGTTCACTAAAGAGTGAACACTTTAGAGTCACCTGAGTGGCTCAGTCACTTGAGCGTCTGGCACATGATTTCGGCTCAGGTCATGATCTCAGGCTCCTGAGATCCAGCTCCACGTTGGGCTCTGCACTCAGCAGGGAGTCTGCTTGGGATTCTTGCTCTCCTTCTCACTCTGCCCCTCTCCCTGCCCCTCCCTTTGCGCTCTCTCTCTCTCTCTCTCTCTCAAATAAATGCATAAATCTTAAAAAAAAAAAAAAGAGGGAACCCATAAACCCTCTCGGTTTCCTCTCTAAGTACGATGGTGCTTGGAACAGTGCTGGCTGTATAAAGGGCCACCACAAATGTGTGGTTGTGATGAAATATATGCCTTCCCCTCAAGTGGCTACATCCTTGAATTCCTTACAGTCAGTAGCACAGCACCAGACACAAAGATGCCAATGAGATTCACTGAGTTGGACTGAATATGCCCTCTTGAATCTCCTGTTGTTGTTTGCATGATAATCAGGAAAGTGCTTTGGAGCCATCACAGAGCTCTACGAAAGTTTCCTGGTCCCTGTGTATTTTATGCAAGGAGAAAGGCTTTGTGAATAACAAATTAAGATCATATGAATTACAAATTCAACTCTAAGGTCAATTTGCTGAGACCATTGCAGTATTTTCATTGAAATCATGAGGTTCTGTCTATTTATTCTGCACTTCGCTCCAACCATCCTGTGAAGCATATCATTTATTCCTATTATTAAAAAGCTGTCAAAAAAAAATAAAATAAAAAAAAAAAATAAAATAAAAAGCTGTCAGTGAGGGACACCTGGGTGGCTCAGCGGTTAAGCTTCTGCCTTTGGCTCAGGGCTTGATCCTGGAGCCGCGGGATGCAGTCCCACATCATGCTCCTTGTATGGAACCTGCTTCTTCTGCCTATGTCTCTGTCTCTGTCTCTGTCTCTCTCTCACTCTCCCCCCCACCCCGTCTCTCAAGAATAAATAAATAAAATGTTTCAAAAAAAAAGCTGTCAATGAAATGGAAGTTAATTCAGCGTTAAATTATCATTTAAAAGGTGTACTTTTCATTCCACTTATCATTTTTTTTTAAGATTGATACATTTATTTCAGAGGGGGAGCACGAACGTATGTCAGGTGGATTGGAGAGGGAGAGAGAGAATCTCAGACTCCCCGCTGAGTGCAAAGCCCTATGCAGGGCTCAGTCTCATGACCCTGAGATCCTGACCTGAGCCAAAATCAAGAGTCAGATGCTCAACCAACTGAGCCAACTCAGGAGCCCCTAAAAGGATTATCATTTAAAAATAAAATCCTTGTCTGCTGTTTCAGTCACAAAATGGTCCCGAATCCAAGACAGCAAAGTCCATCCAGGCCCATTATAAAGGGTTATCTACTGTGAGGAGTAAACAAGCTGGCGGCCTAAGGAAGGGAGGGTAATGCTCCAGCCCCACCCTCTTACCGATGCACTGGCGATTCCTGTTCAAAAGTTAAACGGCTAAATGGAAAAGAGAACCCTACCCATCTTACTCCTTCCAGAACCGTACCATTAGTTCCAGTGTCTCCCGAGTGCCGTTAACTGTCCAAGGCAGCATAAAACTAATATAATACATGCAGAAATAACAAAAGATAATCTAGAGTATGGCACTGAGAATGTCCACCCTTGCCCCACACCCTGCAAATGATACATCATAGAAACCAAGGTGTCTCCAGAGATACCATGGGTGTCAATCAATAAGTGGTTGAAAATATGGGCAGTGTTGCAGTTTTCAGTGCACTCTCAGCGGAGGTTTTGGGAATTAAAATTGTTAGAAAGAGCCAGGAATCTTAAGTCAGAAGATCTGGGTTTGACTCCTGGAATGGCCAAATGTTGGCTGTTTAGTCTTGAGCAAGTCACCTCACTTCTCTGAGATGTAGTCTTCTGGCATGTGAAGAGGCAATATAAATGCTCTCCCTAGCCAGTTCATAGGGTGTAGTGGCAATTACATAGAATACTTTATGTGAAAAAAAAAATATGTGTAAGCCAAAAGCTATGAACATTTTGCCGTGAAATACTCTATGTTTTACAAAGAGAGGAAGAGAGAGTGAAAGAAGCACAGAAACAGTAAAGCATAATGGTTAATTTTATGTGTCAATGTGACTGTGCCACAGTGCCTAGATATGTGGTCAAATATTATTATGGGGGCGCCTGGATGGCTCAGTTGGTTAAGCGTCTGACTTTTGGTTTCAGCTCAGGTCATGATCTCAGGGTTGTAAGATCAAGCCCCACGTCGGGCTCCATGCTGGATGTGGGGCCTGCTTAAGATTATCCCTCTCTTTCTGCCCCTCCCCCTCCCAATGTCAGTCTGTCTGTCTGTCCCTCCCTCCCCCCCCTTTATTCTCTTAAAAAACACATTATTGTCGATGATTCTGTTAGAGTGTTTTTGGATGAGAATAAATTTTAAGTCTGTGAACTTTCAGTGAAGCACATTGCCCTCTATACTGTGACTGGGCCTCATCCAAGCAAGTGAAGCCCTGAACATATCAAAAGGTTGACCTCTCTGGAGCAAGAGGGAATTCTGCAGCAGATGGCCTTTGGACCTGAGCTGCAAAGTTGGCTCTTCTGTGGGTCTCTAGTTTCTAGTCTGCCGGACAATCCTCTAGATTTTGGACTTGCCAGCCTCCATAACTGCATGAGTCAGTTCCTTGAAATAAATTTCTCTCTGTCTCTGTCTCTCTGTCTCTCTCTCTCTCTCTCTGTCATTCTGTCTGTCTCTATGCCCGTGCGAGCGCACACACTCCCCCCCCACACACACACACGCACACGCACACACGCCCACACATTCATGCATCCTACTGGTCCTGTTTCTCTTCAGAACCCTGACTCATGCAGATTTTGGCACCAGAACTGTTTCTAGAGAATAGAATCTTAAGGATGAGTTTTCTGAATTGGTTGTGGGGTTCTGCCGTTGGCTCTCTAATTTGATTATATTTAGACACTAATAACTATTTGCAATAGTAAAGAGCACGCTGATAGTCCATGGTCTGATGTGGCAATAGAGATACACAAAATATCACTATTGGATACTCCTAATAAAATACTCCTAAGAGGCAAGGATCTGGAAGGCATTTATACGATACCTTAAAACATTTTTGTGAAACTAAAGAATATAATGAGATTTGTTGGTTGTTCCTAATGTCACTAGACAAGGTGGGAAAAGAAAAAGGATGAGCTCAGAGATTCGAATTCCTTGCTCAAGGACTTCATAAATGACCTGAAAATTTCTATGCCTGCCCTGAAAGTGATACCTTATCTCCTTTAGCCACAGGGTTGAGATTGCTGAAAACAAAACCCAAAATCTTGTCCTATGAGAATCTCATCCTATGGCTGAATTACAATGGATCTTGAATTCCTAAACTCAACGTATATCTATCATTAAAGTAAAGGCATTGATTGGTAAGGAATGGGATCCTAAAGATGGGACGGTAACATGACGGGTGTGTGTGTGTGGGGGGGGGGGGCTGATGAAACTAGGAACACTCCTGAAGTCGCAGGAGTCATCTTTACTAGTAGAAGAAGCCTCTCCAACCCCAGTCTGAGGAGAGATTAACCCTGCATTGCCTGAGGAAAGTCTAATGGAACGCATAAAGCCTGAGGAAGTTTACTTGAAAGACACTCCTGATGCTCCTCAGGACCTACCCCCTACCCCCTCTCTCTGCTTCTAGACCTATAACAAGACTCAAGTCCCAGCAGGCCCCTAAAGGTGAGGTAAAACGTGTAACCCATGAGAAGGTGTGCTACATGTTTCTAATTTATACAGATGTGTGTGGTAATGGATATTAAGGGTTTGGGATAATGGTGTAAGGAACATAAAGTTGAATCGGGGTGAATTTAATGACATGGGTCCACTAAGCAGAGATGCTTCATTTAATGTTGCATCATAAGGAGTTAGAAAGGGCTCTGAGACTTTGGTTGGTTAACACATGACCCAAAATATGGTCCACAGTAAGTGAACTGGAAATGAAGACCTCCCCTTGGCTTACCGCAGAAGAAAGGATTCAAAGTCTTAGGGAGATTTGAATGTTGGTGTAGATTTGTCATTTAAGATCTACTCACCCACCCTGGGAGGGTCTGCAGGGCATGCCCTTCACCACAACTGTGAGAAATACATTCTTGAGGGGAGCCCCAGCATCCTTGAAGAGCTCCATCCTTGAAGAAAGAGCACACCTTCTTGTGGGTTGCACTTTATACTTCACTTTTAGGGGCCTGCTGGGACATCACTCTTCTCTGTAGACCAGAACTTACAGTGTGAATTGCTGCTACTGAATTGGGGAACTGAAAGGCAATGGGAGTAATTGTATTCCTGGGTGGCAGAGGCTAAGTGGCATCACTCAACCTCCAAAGGTAAGGTAGACATGATTACCATAATGGACAGCAGAGTCAAAGCAGGAATCAGAATAGTTTGGCTCCCACAGACCTATGGCATTGGCCAGTTGATCATGATGCTCCTAGAAGAAAAAACATATAGGAAGCCTGCTAAATACTTACTTGATCGGTATAACCAGAAAAATCCTGGGTCAAATGAACAAAAGTCCAACTTGGAAATCAAAATAGTCACATCTCCTCAATTAATTCCTGATGTGAGCCAGTTTATAGACACAGAACCTCTTGAATGTAGGGGAGACCAAGTCCCCTTGAAGAAGGCCTTTTGAAGACTCAGTGGCAACACCAGCTAGGTGACAATACCTTGCAGGGTTGGGGCAAGGCTCTCCAGAAGGCTGTATATGCTCTGAGTCACCATCCAATATATGGTGCCATTTCTTCCGTAGCCAGGGTTCACAGGCCCAAGAATCAAGGGGTGTAAATGGGAGGGGGACCACGCATTGTCATGCCTAGTGACCCACTTGCACAAAGTTGGCTTCCTGTCCCCATGATCTTATGCTCCACTGGCCTGGATAGAGGTCTTAGTTCCAAAGGGAGGAACATTTCCACCAGGAGACACAATAATGATTCCATTTGATTGGAAATTAAGGCTGCCACCCAGCCACTTTGGGCTCCTCATGCCTCTCAATCAACAGGCAAAGAAGGGAATTACTGTGTTGACTGAAGTTATTGATCCTGACCACCAAGTGGAAATTGGACTGCCACTCCACAATAGGGGCATGTCTAGAATATAAGAGATCCCTTAAGGCATCCCTTAGTAATAACATGCCCTGTAATTAAACTCAGTGGAAAACTATAACAACCAAATTCAAGGAAGGACTACTAATGGCCCAGACCCTGCAGGAATGAAGGCCTGGGACACCCTGCCAGATAAAGAACCATGGCCAACTGAGGTGCTTGCTGAGGGCAAAGGAAATTTGGAATGAGTAGTAAAAGAAGGTAGTTACAAAGTTCAGCTATGGCCACGTGACCAGTTACAGAAAGAAAAACTTTAACTGTTATGAGTATTTCTTCCTTGTTTTGTTAGAAACATGTTCCTGTATTTGTATCTGTCAGTCTAATAACTTTTTCTTTATTTTTAAATTTTTTTATTGGAGTTCAATTTGCCAACATATAGCATAACACCCAGTGCTCATCCCGCCAAGTGCCCCCCTCATTGCCCATCACCCAGTCACCCCAATCCCCCACCCACCTCCCCTTCCACTACCCCTTGTTCATTTTCCAGAGTTAGGTGTCTCTCATGTTTTGTCACCCTCACTGATATTTTCTCTCCTTTCCCTTTATTCCCTTTCACTAATTTTTATATTCCCCAAATGAATGAGACCATATAATGTTTGTCCTTTTCCAATTGACTTATTTCACTCAGCATAATACCCTCTTCCCTCTGTCATCCCCTTATCTTGTAACATAAGATATATTGAATGGATACATAATTTAAGCATTGTCAAATCTGTGTCATAGAGAGAGTAAACTCAATTAAAGTCACTCAAGGACTTGCATCCTCTTGTGGTGAAAGGGTGTTTGTACATGATAATTGTATCATGATACAATGATCATTGTATCATGATAGGTAGAAGTATGACCTTGTTATTGTCCTTATGTGAAGATTAAGTACAGTTTAAGGGGATGCATATGGGTAACAAGATGACTAGGGGTGGATTTGTGATGATTAATTTTATGTGCCAACTTGGCTGGGCTTTTGGGCCCATATATGTGGTCAAACTTTGTTTTGGATATTTCTAAGAGGGTATTTTGGGTGAGATTTAATGTTTAAATAGGTGAACTTTGAGTAAATCAGATTGTCCCCCTTAATACATGTGGGCATCATGTAATTAGCTGAAGGCCTGAACAGACCTCCCCCTGATCAAGAGGAATTCTGCAGTATCATCTCTACCCTGGTCTCCAGCCTAACAGGCCACCCTACAGATTTTAGACTTGCCAGCCTTCTGTTTTAATATGTACATGGGATTAATTTTAATCAGGTATGGTAAAATGACAGAAAGGGAGACAACTGCCTTTGAAAGAGGAGTTTATTACTCATAGTTCCTCAGAGGATGGAAGGTATGGGACACCATGCAGGGCCACATGAGGTCACTCTCAGGGAGAAGCAGAGAGGAATGTGGACAAAGTTACCTTCATCACTATGGTAGCCGGAAGTAGCTAGGTGGAGATGTTCTGTGTTGGGCAGGAAGCAAAACACAAATGTTGAGGCTTGTGGATGGATGGTTTGTAGTAAGATTTCCACACCTCTACAAAAACACTGAGATGGTGGAGATGAAAACAACCTTGGGTCATTAGCATGATCCCATGACCCTAAGATGTCAAAACACCTATATCAGAATATCAAAAATAGTTACTATGCCTCCATAATCACGTGAGCCAATTCTGTAAAATCAATCAATGAATCAATCAATCTCTCTCTCTCCCTATCATATTTCTTTTTTTCTGTTTGCCTATCTATCTCTATTTCTATCTCTCTTGTCTGTCTCTATTTACCTACTATTGGTTCTCTTCCTCTGGAAAACCATGACAAACGGAAGGAAGGAAGGAAGGAAGGAAGGAAGGAAGGAAGGAAGGAAGGAAGGGAGGGAGGAAGGAAGGAAAGAGAGAAGGAGAGAAGTAGGGAAGGGAGGAAGGAAGGAAGGAAGGAAGAGAGGGAGGGAGGGAGGAAGGACGGAAAGAAGGGATGGGGACAGAGTTTTAAGTAAACAGAAAGACACATCTGGAGAAATGTGATCTCAGCATCAATCAATCACCTATGTATAGTAGGCACAAATTACTTTATTTCACTTTATGGACTCTATATACATGTTAGCTATTCAATTCTATCATTTACTTGGTGAGGATGATAAAAGGATGGTCTATACAATTAACTCACTATTTTTCCAAATTCTAAAATGTTGAAATAAGGGTCATGCAAGCTCGATCTGTTTGCTTTATGGTGGGGAGGAAATAAGCCTCCAAGGAACTTTTGAAGCACACATCAAAGTTTAAATGTATTTATGCAGCAGTGGTATGCTAGAGCCAGCTCAAAACAGCTGGTGACAGTCAATCATTAAAATTATAGGAAATTTTGCGAGCCAGTTGGCAAGCATACCATTTACTAATCTCAAATTATACAGACTTATGGTTAAATAAATTAAAACCAAAGAGAGTAAACACTCAAAACCCGTCTTTTCCTAATTATTTTACTACATTTTACTACTAATCTGTGCTCTTGAGGCTATTTTCATCTATGATATCTATATGGTGAAAAAACTATAAGTGGTGTTCTACTGCACATCTCTTCCAAAATTCTGCATTCAGTGACATCATGTTTGTAGTCTGACATCAGACATGATGGGAGAAATTAGATCAGAAAAATTGGTTGAGTGTGTGCTACAAACTTGTGTCCCTCTCACAGAGCTGGCTGTTAAATGTTAACAGCTTGCCATGTATATACGTAGGTAGTTAGGTACATAGATGTTTATGCACGTAGGCATGTTTTTATTTGTGAGGGGGCAGAGGGTTTAACTGAAGCCACAGAAGGAGAGCTAGCTCAAGAGATGAAAAAAAGGAAGTAATGAAAAGAGCACTCCTGCGGAAGTAAGAAGGCTTAAGTCTTAGCTGTCTGGCCTGAGGCAACTCCCTTCTATTCTTAATATAAACTGAAGGCTTCACAGTTGATGATCATAATCATAGTATTTCATCCATCTCTAAAACTCTATGAATCCCTGATATACGAAATAGCTCTAGTTACAGTTGTTTATATGATATATATAAATAGGTATGTATTATTCTAGTGTTTACATGCATTTTCTTAAGTGTCTCACACATATGGAAGGGTGTATAAAACTTATTTTTTCTAATTTGTACATTAATATGGCAGAATACATGACCACTGCCATTGTTAAGGACTAGAATCTTGCCAGTAACTTGGAGGCACTCTGTGTAATCCTATTTATTGTCTTTTCCTTCCACTCACCCCTCTCCAAAGGGATAACCACTAATGTAACATTTCAATGCGATGACTTTCCCGGTCCTGCTCCTTTGTAATACCTGCCTCCTCCCTCTTCTCACTTTTTCCAGTCCCCCCAGGCAGCCACTGATCTGCTTTGTGTCAATATATATTAGTATTTTCTGGAATTTTAATTAACTTTAATCATAATGTATTTACTCATTTCTTTCTGGCTTCTTGCACTCAGCATGTTGAGATCCATTGATGTTGTAGTGTGTATCAATAGTTCATTCCCTTTTATTGTTAGGAGTATTCCATTATATGGAAATATCATTGTTTTTTGTTTTATCAATTCGTGTGCTGATGGACA